>NW_028240736.1:0-1000 GCF_964263255.1 Lissotriton vulgaris
TGTAATAATTCCTAATAGGTCTTTATTTAGATATGTACATTTCTTTATGCAAATATATATATAAATATATGACACGTGAACAAGGGCTTACGGGCTTGAAACGCGTTGTGTTGGGTCTCTCTTAAATAAATAAGATCTTTGCCCAAAGATAAACTACGAAGGTCTGTGTCTCTTCCCTTGCCTGCCGCCGTGTGTGGAATCAGGAAGTGGTTTGAGTTTCCAGGATATATATATTATATATATATATATATATATATATATATATATATATATATATATATATATATATATATATATATATATATATATATATATATATATTCAACACAAATGCCCCAGCTTTTGAGAGGTCACACGCATTGCTCTGCCCTCCGGCAGTATTCAAAGCAGCCCGCTTTCCTGCTCCATTAAATGATTATTTGGCCAACGCGTTTCACGGCATTCTCGCCGCTTCTTCATGGGCTGCGGCGACAAAGTACATTACCTCACCACTGATTGGTTGAATCTTTTATTGCATGCTCGCACTTGATTGGCGTACAGATTTAGGTTTGAAGTGCATGCTGGACCTACGAGTCCGTTCAGGGATCAGTTTATGCATTGTTCTGATTTCCGCAATGTTTTTAAACCTTTGAGTAAGGTAGAAGCTCTCCGGCGGGTTTCGTTATTGCATGAGCAAGGTGCTGTTTGTTTAGGTAAAGTTCCTCACAAGTTGCATCACCCAACAGGCTCTCCATTCGCCACCCGCTGGGGACGGTGCTCCTCTCCGCGGCAGGACAGCCGCGCATTAAATTCAACACAAATGCCCCAGCTTTTGAGAGGTCACACGCATTGCTCTGCCCTCCGGCAGTATTCAAAGCAGCCCGCTTTCCTGCTCCATTAAATGATTATTTGGCCAACACGTTTCACGGCATTCTCGCCGCTTCTTCATGGGCTGCGGCGACAAAGTACATTACCTCACCACTGATTGGTTGAATCTTTTATTGCATGCTCGCACTTGATT